>NC_137592.1:24579653-24619653 GCF_963210335.1 Falco punctatus | reverse complement strand
TGAGAAAAAAAATCACAGATTTTGGCAATGTTTCTATAAAAATTTCGTATTTATTTACTTAACTTTGGTTTCTGTTTCTAAAAGAGGTAGAATTAAAGAGAACTGAAGCTAAAGAAACCTGAATAAATATTTAAGCATGTCAGGGCATATTGCAGAGGTATCTATAATTTGATAATGTGGGAGTTATTGCATTTGATCAAAGGATTGGATTCATTATATTGCTATCTTTCCCAGTTCTAACTTAACTACATGGGACCTGGAAAGCCTATGTTCAAAATCAACATAACTCCATGACTACTATTTTTTTTTTTTTTTTTTTCAAGTAAGACATGTTATGCCTTTGAGGGATGGACTCATGAGATACAGGCTTTTTGAAGCATGGAAATCCTCCTAAATAAGTATAGGTCCTGGACAGGGCAAAGGATACCTGTATGAGAGCATGGGGGGGTTTCTAATGCATGTTGTATTTCTGTATTTTTACCCTGCCATCCCTAATGTATATTGTGAAACTCTGCTTGATGTGCTGTTATCTTGTCAGTGCCCTACTATAGCATATGGTATGTTGAGATAGCAGGTTGATGACATGGGAAGTGTTTAAATAATGTGTAACTTAACACTTTCTCTGTCATGAACTTGTTATTCTAACACTTTAGAGACACCAGCTGATCTCATGCTGAATATTCTATAGATGTCCCCAGGCTTAGCTTCTTTTTTTGTCCTGTTCCAAATCTTTCAAATTTCACGTATGTATGTTTCTGACTGTCTTAATATTTTATATACACTGTTTTTCCACCAAATGGATCTGCCATTCATCATATTTGTTTAAGATACCATATAACTTTCCATCCAGCAGTTTTTACAAATGCGCATACCTCACAGGAATTCAAGTGAACAGCTTGGGAGCTTATTGGTTATTTCCTTGTTATAATAAGTTGTATTTCATTCTAGACTGTTTTCTAATGGAACTACGTTGTCGTAAATAATTTGCAAAAGATTTAAAGTTGCTGTGGGCTTTTTTTGGGGTGGGGAATTATTTATCCTCTTACAGTAAAACCATCAATACATCAGTAAAGACTACACTGTAATACATAAAAGCAAGAGAGAATGTTCTGATTCTGCAGACTTCTTTAAATTCCTGAATTTTGAACCCAATATAAATGTTTTGTAATGCCTGTCCTGGTTTTCCATTGCTGTTTAGTTCTGATACTTCTGATTATACTTATTTTTGGATCTTTAGATACTAGCATGGCAAGGTCTTGGCAAATAGTGTGTGTCTGGTCAACATTTATCAATAACCAAATTGGAGAAGAAGGAAGTACTATCGTAATCTTATTGAAAATGTCACTGTGGAATTGAAGGTGTGAAATGTAGACGAGATAGTTTGGAATTTTTACAAGTAGAGGAGGATACTGATAATGGATTTTTTTCCATAGTTTGACCATGCTTTAACAATGTATGCAAGAGAAGTAGCTGTATCAAGTAGCTTTCATTTCCTAATTCAACTGTTTATTTTTCTGACAATCTTTCTCTTTGAAAGTAGTTGTTAAAGTACAGGATGGAGCTTTTGTTGAGTCTGTTTCACCATTCTGACCTATACAGGTACATTTTCCAGAAAAGTGTTCCCGGAAACTGCACATGTGGATCAAATATGATTTTAGAAATTGAGGGCTCTGTCCCAATTCTGCAACAACATGTTCTCCTGCAAAGACAAGTTGCTTTGCCTCAAGTCATTTAAGTCCCAGTGCGTCCTTGGAAGAAGCCTTAAAGAGGCATTTGGTTTGCAATTGGTTAGTCCAAGGCAAGAAATACTAATACTACCAGATCACAAACAGCTTTTCTCTCTTTAAGAGGAGTTAAAGTTCTTGTTATTATCTGATACACTTCCAATTCTCAAGAGGACTTGAGGGGGAAAGAAAGGTGACAGAGTCAGGCTTATTTCCCTCAAGTAGTTTCCTCGTTCAGCCCTATTTATCCTCAGGGTGGTTTAGATTAAGTACAGGGTCATTTTTAATTGCATCTGGATATCTGAAATTAAGTTCTAGTACAGGAAGAATCAGGTATTACCTCTTTTCCAGAGGAGAGAATTGGAGGAAATTCTTATCTTCCTACCTGTGTCAGATGACTGCATTAGCACAAAATGAATCCAAATCTGTAGTCCCCTGGATGTTGTGATGCATTTGAATGCAAGTTTGACATAAAGAGAATCCTTAATTAACTATATGTCCTCAGGGAGTTTCACAGCACAAAGTTGCAGGGTCTTACACAGAACTGTGTTGCTCATGAATGTAGGAATCAATGTACATTTTAGTTTGGGGTTTTGTGGTTTGGGTTTTTTTGGTTTTGTTTTATTTTTTTGTGGTGTTTTTTTGTGTGTTTTTATTCTTTTTTAATTTTTGTAACTTCTGCTGTTGACATATTGTCCAAGGTTGTTACTTTTCAACAATGTAGTTTGTCTGGTATTTTTGTAAAGGGAAAATTATTTATCTTGTAACAGCTAATTTGGAGATACTGTACCAGAAAGCTTCCTTGCAGTCTATTCATTCTCTTGGTAAACTGGAGAATTCTGACAGCAGAATACAGCATTTTCTGATAAAAGGAAAAAAAGCTATGTCTATAAACAAGTTGACTTTCACGTATATACATTAGAATTTTTTAATCTAATCTTTTTAGTTTAATATCTACTATATATACACAAATAGCACATATATACACAAAAAGCACAGACCATCTATTAATATGGTTTCTATTAGAAGGTTCCGCTTGCAATCTTGATTGGACACAGTGCTTTCAGTACACTCTTCGATCTGTATTCAAACAGGAAACGTTAAGAGTCAAGCTAGTGCATAAAAGCAATGTCTGCTGGGGGAAGACATCCCACCTGCAGATGCCAACAGAAGGGGGCAGAGGAATGCTGAAGCCCCTTAAAGTTCCAAGCCTGTCTTGTGTTGAAGGGTTGAGAACGGAGAATGAAAATTCTCTGGGATGTTATCTTTAAAGATGCAGAGGAGGTAAGTGTTTTACGTTTAGATCTGACAATTTAAAAAAAGCACAACAGTTTTTGAGAATTAAATGTGTTTCAGAAATTACTAAAACTAAAAAATGAAAACAGAGAGACTCGTTTGGCCAATTTTCATAGTGAATTTTTTAGATGTGATTGTTTGCATTATTACCTCAAAATATAGATATCTAAGTATAGATTTGTATTTACAGTTGCTGCAACTGAATATGCAATACCTGACAATAAATACAAATTCAGATATGCTTTAATATTTGCAAGAAAAATTCTTTTACAAAAATGGCAGTATAGTCATTCCATACGTTTAATCAAAGCATATGATTTATTTTCAAGACAAGCTCGCTCTTCAAAAGCTTGCTAATTTTTTCCCAGTTGTTGAGTATTTAATAAGCCTTTCCTCTCATGTAGCTGAACATTCAACAAGCTGATACCAAAAAAATCTGGGGGGGGGGTTCCATAGTAGGTAAATACTTGAACTGTTCTTCCTGCACTTAGTCATTTACCAAAGATGTTTATAATATAATGTGTTCCTGTGCCAGGGACAGACCATTTATCCATTAAGGGCAGAAAAAGTCATTCCAACTTTACTCCAATAATTTAGGATTGCACAGCAACTCTGTACGTTCTGCAACCTGAATTCCCTAGTAGTAATTCTTGTTTGTTTGTTTTTTAATATGATAGACACACTACATTTGGCATTACTAAAAGAAAAAATAATCCTTTCTTTAAGAAGATGTCCCAAGGAGAGTACAGATTCTTAAGTTTTAAATAAGGGTAAAATTTTCAAAAGGAATGTGAATCTGAAGAAACTGTGCTATTAATGATATTGGTAATTTACTGGTTACCTTTGTAATAGACAAATATTTAATCAGTTCCGTTGTCATACTGTATGACGTTGCACAATGCCTAATGTACCTTAGTGCCTTAATGTTACTGATGCTAAGGACCCTGAAGGTGCTAAGGCAGGGTTTTCCAGAGCCTCTCCAAAACTGTTTTCTGTTATAGTTCTCGTGCTGTTATTCTTGGATTATTTTTCTCATGGCCTTGCATTTGCAAACCCCAGTGGTGGTGTTGCAGTGGATCTTCATGGGAGCAGCTGTGATGCTGTGAGAATTGCTTCTCCCCACCAGATCTCCACCTCCCAAAACCTCGTACACAACAAAGTTGATTATAGTAATTTAAATGCTTGAGAAATATTTTCCATTTATACATGTACACAGATGCTTAATGACCAATCAGTATACAACACTCGCACTACGGCACACAGCACAAATAGCATCATAAATGGGAACAACCAACAGGGAGTTTGAGCAATTCCCAAAGGAGAGCATGTAGTGGCAGGGGGACGGCATGGCAAAAAATCATCATCCCACTGTGAGCAACAGCATTGGCATATTTGTCATTGCACCTGCTGCACCAGAGAGATACTCTCCTTACTCCCAAAGTAGGATGCTTTTGTGGGAGCCCTTAGCTGCTTTTCCAAGTCAGCCATCAAGGAGATTTTTCATATTTCATCCCCTTCCTCCCTCATTTTGTCTGTCTCCTTAGTTTTAGCTGTAGACCTCGCTAGTAAAAATCACTGCTTCTAAAGATGTTTGGGGGGGGGAAGGGATGCATGATCCATTTTCAAATAGTCATGTTTAATCTCTTCACTAGAGCAGGACTTAGAGGTATTTTGGCACTGAGTAATGTACCATTTAAAGTTTGATTCGCATGTCTAGAAAGCTCTTAGGTTTGCATGCGCTTTAAGGTGATTATTGGGTAATGTTTAGTCATGCTTCGGTAGATTTTGAACAGCTTCACAATACACCATCTATTAGCATGATTTCCTTCAGCACCAGGTATGCTTTTCTTTTCTATCCTTTTGTACAGGTGACTCAGCGGAAAGCAAAATGAAAGCAATCTTCCTAATTTCTAAATTGGACTCTAGCATCAGACTGTAGATAGTGTTTTAACTGATCTTTTGCATTTCTCTATTAACATAGTTATGTTTTTGTCACACGTACATTGGTCTGTGTCTGTACTGTATTGCATGATTTATTGGTTTTCATGTTATAAGGCAGATATGTAGGACCCTATTTCTCTGAGGAACGTAGTATTGGTTCTTAACAGGCTGAAATTCCTAGTGACTGCCAATAGCAGGATAGTGTCGGAGACTATCCCTGCTCCCCTTGAACAGTCTAGGGAATAGCAGCAATCTTCTGGAAATGGCACTGGTAAACAATATTGAGTAAAAGGGAATTTTCCAATCAGTTCTCCTGTAAAATAGTCTTTTAGTTAATGAATGTCTTCCAGAGTTTTCAACCCACATGAAGGCTGGGAAAGCTACGTTGACAGGCTTAGATATATATCGTAAATCCTAAATGCAAAAAACCCAATTTATGACGTCGGACACAAAATGATTAGTGTCAGTGATGTAAATATATGACCCTAAAAATATATGTAATCTGACTAGAGCTTCTGCAGGTGAAGAAATTTTGTTTGGATATTGTATGTGTTGATTTCAAACAAATATATTTCTCTGTAGAGACTCATGTAGAACCCATCTGTTTTCTCAGGTAAAGAAAGCATGATGAAAACTGGGATTTGACAAGCTTTTTTTAAGATTGTTTGAACTGTGTAAGGTGGGAGGCTCAAATTAAGTTTTGACTATGTGATTTTCTAGTGTTATACCAGAAAGAACAAGATACTATGATAGGTCATCCTTTTATAGAGATGATCACATGCAGCTGGTGTGGCTGTTTGTGTTTTTGCACTGAATAGGCTAGACAGAGCAACTCTGTAAGTACATACAACACACACTCACCTGAGTGATTCTGTGGTTCTTTCAATCTACAAGTGCATCATTTATGATGCCTCATGTAGGGTGACTGGAAAAGCCAAAAGAATGTCTTATGTCAAATAAAAATCCTAGATCAAGTTTAGGGCTTCATTCCTTCCAAAGTATTACAACTAAATGTAATGGCATTTGACAGTATTGACTTTTTTTATATGACTTCTTTCAGCTAGCTCAGCATTCTGAAAAAATAAATAGTCTTCTCCCTTTGTGATTGAAAGGGTTAAATAGTACCAATTCATTACCACTCACAAAAGGATTTATTTTGTTCTCATAAATCAGTTTTATTCCACATTTTTATTATTCCCTTGGGTCAGCTGTTCCAATTGAAATCAATACAAGTGCAAGTGACACAATCAATCTAGATATTTGATTATGGATTTGAGACTCCCAGTTCTGCTCTGTGTGTTTTGCTAGTCTCCTTCTGATACTGTCCCTGGAGAATAGAAAATTCTTATTGGCATCCGTGAATTATGGGCATAGATTCAGAAACCAGATACTGTGGTAATCTCCATTTATGTACTGCTGCAGCTAAAGAAAGAATGTCCTAACCATGGAAAAACAAACTTGAGGATTTTAAAGCTAACTGTGTCTGAAATATTTTAGAGTGTAAAGTCTCTCGTGAAGTAAACTTTATAAAGTCTCATCATTTGTCTATAAAACCTCTCAGTCAAAATGGATGAAATCAATAATTACATGCTGTATCATCAGCTTAACAACACAAGTACAGCAAATGTTTTTTTCTGTTTGATGCCTTCTGGTCATTTAATAGGCAATGTGATGTTATGCCACTTGGGCTACTAAACTGTGCTGGGACACTTTTTCATGTTCATGTTCGGATAAGAGCACCTGGACATGGGAAACGTGTGAAATCCATGTAAAGTTGGTTCTACTTGTAGAATGCTTTCCAGAGTTGGGCGGCCTCACCCTATTTGATGATTTCTTTAGGTCATGGACTGAGTTCTTACAGTGTGTCCTTACAACACTTAGTATGGTGTGTGTGGATGGTCCAGAACTGATGCCCCTTGGTGGTGTTGCAGCACAGTGAGTTACAACACAAATGAATATACTTACAGCAGAGATTTAACACTGTACTGAATAAACTGTCTTAACTGGAAGGTTTAAATGAGACAGACTCAGTTGCAAGACTCAGTGGACATTTCTGTGTTTGTGAAAGAGTAATGAGAAAACCTAAACCAGTAATTCAAATACAGAAAGTTTCTTCTTGATAGTTTCATCTATAATTACAGAGTTTTTAAGTTGGAGGCCTCATGGCATTGAACTGGAAGCTCAAGGGTAGATGAGACCACGCACCAAACATTCTTCTCTGCCTACCATCATGACAGAGGCTAATTTGGCTGCAGTCATTAACTATCCATGGGACCTGTGCTAACTTTCTTGTATGAGCTCCCCGATCAAGATGTGGGCTTTATTCATATCTCAGTCCATAGAATTAATGAGCTTATAAATGCACATTCCTTTGTGTTTGTAACACTAATCACTTTTTTCTACTGACAGGCACAGGCTTTGCCTTAGGGTTCTTGAAGTATTCTGCAAATTTTCATAGAATCATAAGAACAGCTGAGGTCAGAGAGCACATATAGAGACAGTCCAAACCCCCGTCTCAAAGCAGGGTTAGCTGGAGGACATTGCTCAGGACAGTGTCCAGCTGGGTTTTGAATATCTCCAAGGATGGAGACTCCACAACCTCTCTGGGCAACTTGTTCCAGTGTTGGATCAACCTCAAAGTAAAAAAGCTTTTTTTCTTAGGTTTAAATGGAATTTATTGTATTTTCTGTGTGTACCTATTGCCCCCTGTTCTGTTGCTACATAATGCTGAGAAGCATCTGGCTTCTTTATATCTTCACATCAGATATTTATATACATTGATAAGATCCTCCCCCCCTTAGGCCTTCTCTTGAGGTTAAACGATCTCAGGTCTCTGTGTGCTAGATGCTTTGAGCCTTTAACCATCTTTGCATGGACTCCACTCCAGAAAGTCCGTATCTATCTTGTAGTGGGGAGCCCAGAACAGGACAAGCACTCCAGATGTGTCTCGCCAAGGCTGAATAGAGAGGCAGGATCCCTTCCCTTGACCTACTGGCAATGGTCCTCCTAATGCAGCCCTCAAGGCTGTTGGCTGCCTTTGTTACAAGGAGTCATTGCTGTCTCATGTCCAGCTTGTTGTGTACCGGGGCATCTGTGTCTTTTTCAAAGAAGAAAAGGAACTTTCCAGTATCAGCCCCCAGCCTCTGCTGGAGGCCAGCTCAGAGTGACAGACAGAATGTTCAGCATAGACTGTCTTGAGATGTACAGAATGCATAGGATGGCTGTATCTAAATTTAAGTCTGTGAAAAGTCACTGAAGGTGCCTTTGCTTGTTTTAAAGTGAGGGACATGGAGCTATGGAATATCTTTAGTACAGTCAAACTACATATGGGTCTTTGAGCCTTCAGATTTCTGCTGTATGCGGCCATAAGAAATTTTCTCTTGGTTGTTTTGGGTTTTTTTAATTTTTTAGTCTTAAAACTAAAGACTTTGTTTTACAGGAAAAAAGGAAAAACTTAAGTTTTTTTCAGTGCAGATAATGTGAACTGTTCCTTATTTACAGGAATAAGAATATTTTGGATTCATAGTTTTTTTTCCAGTTTAGCATGGTATTACCCATCTTGCCTCATCCAGCAACTGAGGATATGAATGAAGGTTTCCTGTGATAAGAGAGTCTTCAAGTTGTGGACTGTTTGATGGACTGAGACCATGATACATCCTTACGAACAACACATCTGTCAACTCATGAGCAGAGGAACAATGGTGGTTCAGGAGATTGAGGCACAAATTTGGCAGTGTACTCATCTACAAAAAAACCTAAACAAAAAAAAAACCCACCCAAAAAACCCCAAACCCCAACCAAAAACAAAACCCCAAAACAAAAAAAACCCAAATCAAAACTCTCTGCAAAACATAACAAAACCTCCAACACTGTTGAAAAGAAGGGTATGGCATCGAAGCACAGAAACCACTTTAACAATTGTTAAACCAGTTTAAGAATTGAAGAATGGTTCATTATTACAGTTATTAGGAAAAGAGAGTCACTAATAATAGCAAGAAAGATTTTTAGCTGGTTTTTTTTATTGGGATAATCAAACAAATGGAAAGTCACGTTTTTCATTCTGAATACTGCACTAGAAACAGCAGGAAAGGGAAAGAGGGAGAGAGGTAGAGAAGAAAGATCTTAGCTGGGAGGCAAGGAATAGCTTGTGTGAAAGTTAATGAGGCTGAAGAATAAGCAAAACTAATGGACAAAAGAATGCTCTTACAGAGGAGGAAGTGTGCATGTTCACAGAATTTCCCCCAGAAAGACGTGATACCAAAGAGTCAGAAAACAGCACAGGGTCAGAAACTCGTGGACAGTGAGGATGAGGTATGGGAGAAGGATAGAGAAAAGGGGTGAAAAAGTGAGTTCTTGTTTCATTTTTATTTTGCTATTCTGACATTCACTTTTTCTGTGGCCCAAGATAACATGCTTAACCTCTGTATGCTCACACACAAATAAAGCAGGAGTAAAAATGACTGTCAGCTGATTAACGAAGTAATCTTTGTATAATTCTTTAGGTAGTCTTATGTACTATTTTTTGACCTGGATTTTTGCTACTTTTATTCTTTGAGTAGTCTTCTACAGTGATAATAGTTCTGCTTATGTCTGAATATTGTAGAGCAACATGCTTTCTAATGTAAAAGAGTTATCGGGATATACATAATGGAAGCAGTATAGATTGGTAATTTTTCAGAGCATGACATAAAGCCTTAAACTCACTCAAAACATACTTTTTGCCATGTAGTAGCACACTATGTAGTGTACTTTTGTGATTGAAGCCTCACATTATCTTGAAAGAGTGATATTGAAAGAAAATAATAGCTCATTAAACATTTGTGATAGTAAGATTTAAGTGTTTTAGGCTTAAGTACCCTTTTAGGTGTAAATCTCTCTGCATTTCAAAAACTATGGTTCTGTTACGTCATTTTCGTTCGGTCAAATCTTGGGGGTAAGATGAGCAGTCAGGCAATTTCTAGGACACCACAAATAGGAAGAGGTAGAAATCTGTTTTGCAAAGGTGGCTCCGTTATTGAAGTCCCATAAGAATACAGAGAAGTATAAGGAAGCTGATCATTGATGGATATTTTCTATATATTGATGGCTAGCTCTTGATTAGGAAAAGAAAAGCATGTGAGCACTCAGTAATACTTCTCACTAGCATGGCCTCCTTGCTTCCTGAAGTCAGCAGCATAGCTGTGTCAGTGTGTTTGCAATACCAACACATTAGACTTGTTATGTTTGATCTTATTACTTTAATAATCACAAATGCAGTGGTAGTAATAGCAGTACGCCCACACATATGAAACATGAAGTTTTTCTGTTTAATATATAAAAAGGAAACATCTCAGTTTATTACCTTTTTGCTTTAAAACACGGATTTTGATCCAGATGAAAAGAATACCTCTCAGTGTGGCAAATTCTGGAAAGAAAAGGAATTTTAAAATGTGAGATGAATGCGTTTGTATCATGTCTTTATTCCATTGCGGTTTTTGTCATGAGAATGGTTTCATGTTGTACCATTTCTGCGCTCCTTACAACCTTTGTCACATGAATAAGATATCAGAACGCTAATGACTAATATACAGTATTCTGTGTCTGCTGATACTATACTGTACTACTGTGACCTTTGCAATATTATGTATTCTGATTGGCTGTCCATTTCACCTCTTCCCCACAAGTTAATAAGGCTGTAAAAAGGAGAGAACTTGAAATCGCCAGCCAGTCAAATTACAGAATATTGAAAAGGTCAGAGCAGTACAGCACACAGAAAAAAATTATGGAATATATGAGGCATTAAAATTCTTGTGACAATGATTATAACAAGAATGGAAAAGGATACCCATTTATGTTATTTCAATCTAGTGAACCCCATAGGATGACGGACCCACGACGGCAGTAATTTACGCACCACCAACCCACAGCAGCTTTATTCACTTATTTACAGGGGTACTCAGCAACAGGAATGCGCATCTGCTTGGAATCCCCCTTCAAAGTGTCCACCCAAAACCATAGTGAACCTTTAGACACATACTCACCACCTAGAGTGCTGTGTGAAGCTCAGCACTTTTAAACAAGGATTTTGAATGGAATGTGTATTTGTGTATATTTTTTAATGTAAGTATGTTTTATTACTCAGCTGTGCTTCAAGTATGTGTATTTTTTATGTTTAGGTATATTCTTTACCCTAATTTCTTCATTTGAATGTTTTTCTGAAAAACTGAGGTACTTTGATCTGGTATAAACTAGGAATAAACTGAGAATGGTACAGGTTTGTCTCCAATACTGGATTTAGTCAAAGTAGTCCCTCAGAAACGTTGGGGGAAATATGAAAAGCCCTATGAGCAGGAAGACTAGTAAAAGAACAAAATCATTGTGATGCAAAAATATGGAAAGTTTAAGGAGCATGGAGAAGCCTTTCATGTCTGCAAAGGGTTTAGTTTATTTTAAGAGGTTATAGGAGATGGTGGCTTTCAGCTCCTTTCCATCTGAATTATTTTTTTTTATATGGGTGCTTGTGTGTCTTAAATGTTGAAAGACGTGGTGAGCCAGTTCGAGGAGTTAGTTTTCTGCCTCCTTAGGCTGTTCATGTGAGCTGTGTCTTGAGGGGGTCTTGCTTGTTGGCCTGCTGGTGACTATTCATGGCAGGAGTTACAAGGCAGAAATGTGCAGGAACAAGGAGGTATTCTGGTGGAAACCACTTGTCTCAAGTAAAACAAAAGTCTCTCAGGACTTTACCAGTGTGTGAAGCAGCTGCTGTTTAGGTCTGCAGCAGGCTTGCTGGTAAGCTGCAGTAGGACCTGTGAGCAGGACGGAGAGAAAAATATATAAGAAAAATGGAAAAAAAGAGGCCTCCTCTGCTTATACTCACAAATAGGGTCCACACTGAAGCAGTCTAGGCAGGAATGGCATAGAGTGATATGACATGGTTATCGCCGTATCGCGTTCTGTCAGCCTGAACCTATGTGTCTGCATTTTCCAGCCCACTGAAAGCAAAGTTTAAGCAGTGAGAAGTGGTAAAGCTGCATATTGCAACTCACCCCCAGCAAGACCTGCATTTTAAAAATGTTCTTCTAATATTTTACTTGCCAGTAGCAGTAAGTTGCTTTGTTGGGAACTGGGATAAAACACCTTTTGTCTGTGTAAAATTCAGGTTAGGAACCTTGCAAGTACTCCTCAGCTTTTTATTAAAAGCAATAAAAAATTTTGAACTGCTGTGTTGTCTATCTCATTGTAAATTTGCAAGTTCATTTTTGAGCTGAATAAAATGGTTATGTAATTACATACTTCTCCTAATTATTGAGTAATTACGTACTTCTTATAATTGCCGAGTAATCACTCTGCTATAACTAGAATTTAATGTTACAACTAATTGTATAATTACTGTATATTAATGTTGTTATCCAGGCAACTTGGAATAGAGTGTTATCCTGTTAATTCCTTTTCTATTACTCAAAACTCTATTTTTAAAAAATATAGTGTAGTTAGCCATTGGAAGAAAGATTAATAGTGGAATAAAAATATCAGCAGAGGAAGTACATGCTTTTGTTCTGGGCTCAGGTGGGTGAGAATAGAAATATGAACATGTTAAAACTGTACTGTAGATAGAAAAAGTTTAATTTTCTCATTAATTGGATACATAAATTGCTGTTAGAGCGCCTACTTTTATGCTTGAGGTTTGAATCTATCCTATGTGCTTTCATCTGTCAACACTAGATTTTTAAACTTTCCTACACATTGTAGGGGAAACTTAAAAAATGCATCTCTTTTCACAGCCGGCTGAGTTCTGAAGTGTTGCATGTCACTAGGACCTTCAGAATGATTATGTCAGTTAGCCATTTCCACTGGCTTTACTGTTGTTAATAAGACAGTAGGTGCATGTAACAGTCGTATGTTGTTGGGTGGGCACTGCAAATAATGTTGCAGACTGCCTGGTAGTGCACGGAAAAGCTGTGATAGGTGGCGGGAGAAATGTGCTTTGTTGGATTGTCTCTACTCCACGCACAGGGATGGTTTCACAAAGGTTCAGTAGGAAGGTTTGAGATACAATTTAAGAGCTGATATCAAGTAATGCATATTCATTTTTCTAGTGATGGCTGAGTAGCCTGGGTATGCAAGACTACTGTAGTTTGTTGTGGTATGGCATGGTGTAATCCAGGCAGACTTTGAGCAGTGGGGAACTAGGCTACATGGCATATTTACAAAAAAAGTTTATTAAACTGTCCCGCTCCCCCAAAACTCAGAAAGTAAGTTTGCTATATTTTACTGTGAGAATAACTGAAAACACCCTTTGTGCAGCTCTGTGAACATCAAAATAATGGAATGGCTTGGACTTGTACAATAAGTGAATCACAGATTGTTTATAGGAATCCCAAAATCCAGATCACTCATCCATGGTTAAATGTAATGCGTATGCACACTTCAGTGCACATCATAGAAATACAGAACATTTGAAACTGTTTCAGGTTTAAAAACATTTCAGTTTTAACAGTTCATTTGAAACTTGCATAAAAATGAGTAAACCCAATGAGTTTCACTTAAAAAATTGAGAGATAGTTTCTAAGCGTTTTCTAATTCTGTCTTTTTTTGATTTTGTAGAGGACTCAATGTGAATATTCAATCTTCTGCCTGTGCCAACGCCTTAATTAATTTAAGATATTTTCAATAGTTATATTCTGTTTAATGTCATTCTTGTACCTGTAGTCTCAGACTTGTGTGATTCTGCTGCTTGTAATGCAGAATGTCTATCAACTTCAATGTGAGAGCTCTCCATGGGATGCTGGATAGTAGTAATAATATTAATCATTTATATAGCACTTTATATGTTCAAAATATTGGATAATCTTTAAATGAGCTCAGCTTTGCTCTCAGATACATGAGTGAAATCTTCATTGAGTCAAAAAAAATTGTTACTTGGTATATAGTGTTCTATTTTCCAGTCTTACTCATTGGGTATTTTGGAAAGGTTTATTTTGTTATGTTTGTAGGGTAGAATATTGTCTTATCTTACTTGATTTTGACATCTTTAAAGGGTTGTAAAGAACATGTAGGTTGCTTTGATGTCCTCTGATGATTTCAGCTGATAAACTGAATACTTCATATCCTTGTTTTATCTTTGAAAGGACAGCAGGCCATGCTGGAAAGCATGTGTTTCTTACTACAGATGACTAGTTTTTATGTATGCAATGGAGTTAGCTTATAAACTCCTAAGGTAAGTGTTTTTCTAGTGAATTCAAGAAGTTTTACCAGTCTTTCATAGACATAAGAATTAACCTTAATGTTTTGAGTTTGCAGTTACCACACAACTGTTCTAGAACATGCGTAATTTCTGAAAACTGGGTTCTGTTAGCAGAATATAGCAGCCAGCTTTGCAATTGCATGGTTGGTTCGTTTATTTTCCAAGTTTTATATGTACCACAAACTGTTGGCAAAAGGCGGAGGAAATAGCGAGTAATATTTTTTCTTCCAGATAGGCCGGTTTTTTGGTGTTATTGGTATCAATGGCAACTTCTCATTTGAGTAGAAGTACAACTTGATCCTGACGTAGGTGAACCTTCTTTAGCAGGGGGTTGGACTAAATGATCCAACAAGAGGTCCCTTCCAATCCTGACTGTCCTGTGATTCTGTGACTTGATTTATAAAGACAGCAAACTGTAGCAGATGCAAGGTCTAACATTTATTCTTCTCTGCCCTCCCCCCCCCCCCCCCCCGCCTTTTTTTTTTTCCTAACAGATAATGCTAATTATTCTATTCTAAATGATACTCGGACATTATGCAACTGCAGCGAATCCAATGTATGGGTACCCATTAAAGGACTGATTCCATTTTCTAACTACACAGTACAAGTGAATGCTTCCAACAGCCAGGGCAGCTTGATAAGTGATGCCATAACAATAGTCACGCCTCCAGGAGGTAAGTATGAAAAAGTGCTTTTTCTGTGCATGTAACAATTACACAAATACTCTGTTGAACAAAACGTTATTTATTACTGCAACTGAGGACTGGAAGGTCAGAAGAATATGTTCACATTAGTGGTTCTTGTTAACAAAATTGTACTTTTCAGCTACTAATTTGTCAAATTGTTCACTTTAAGAACTGGAGAGTGAAAACAGGTAGTTGTATAGTTAACATGTTAAGTACGTGAGAAGTGCATTATATTTTTTTTTTTTCTGTCAATGGTGGTGTATTTTATCATGGACAGCTAATCTTGAGAGTCACCTGCATTTTGTAATCTGTTTTGGAATAAAAGTTGTAAGTGCTGACAAAGAGCACTTACTGGATAGACTTGGATAATTTGTTTAGTAATAGTAATATAAAGCATTGGTAGTATATTGAGCCAGAATACACAAACTGGTGTACTTGTAAGGAAGTCAATTGAAATGTGATGACTTATAGTGAATGATCATGGCTGTAAACCTCTCTGGATGTTATCTTCATAAAAATTTGAAATAAGAGAATTGAGCAAATAGTCCCTAAACACTGTGTGTGTATTTTTATTTTTTTAAAAATGAAAGCTTAAATTTACAGCTCATGTATATGTGTTCCTTTTACATTCTTTTTTCATGGACATTCTAGTGAATTAGCTTTTGTTGAATTAATGCCAATGGAAACAATTTTGAATTCTAAAGTAAGAACTCAGCAAAACTTGATCTTGAGAGAGGTGTAGGTGTACCTGATGACCAGAAATAGCATAGAGTGACATACATATTTTTTGAAAGTAAAGTAAAGTAAAAACAAATCCCATAAACCTTACAGCTCAGAAATACAATTACACTTGGAACAGTTTGCTTGCAAACAGATGGATTGATGGATTAGGTCTGGGGCCAAACCAGCAGAAAGACTTCTGAAAAGTTAATAAGTAAAAGGCAGACATTGTATGACAGATTACTGAGAAGCAAGGAAAAGGTAAATTCCCTGCATGTTTTATACTTTTCCAATCTTACTGCCAAATTACGTTACAAATTCATATTAACAAATATACATTATCATATAATAAAAAACTGCATCTGAGTTTTATTGTTCACTTAAGACTGAGCAGTAAGACACTGACATTTCTAATCTCAATGCCACATTTCAATTTTGCATGTAGAAATAACAAAATTTGGTGGTGGAAATTTTACCAAATGAGAAGGTAAGGGATCTTTAAAGATAGGCAAGGATGTGCACAAGTTTATGACAGCCATTAAGATACACTTTCTTTCATCATTAGATTGTTGTTGATTACAATTAGAAAACTTATAGCTTTGAAATTATCTTTTTTATGACCTTGTGGTAATTTAAAAGCAATACCTCATTGATTAAATAGGTTTTAGTTCATGCTTCCTTTTAGTTAATGATCTGAAAACATATTATCCTGATTTACACATAAAATCATGCTGAAAAGCATGTGGCATTCACTAGGATATGTGTGTTTAAGTAGAATTAAATTAGCAGTGAGAGTTATTAAAGAAATCTTCCATACTATTGTCCAGTGGACTGTGATCTGTAGTGAAATGAATAATAAATGAAGCAGTGCATATGAGGGGAGTACTCTCACACACACTATAATCTCACTATGTGTGTACACATATACAGACACACGTGTGTGTATCTAGGAAATGCATGTTTAATTTACTATGACGTTTATTGTAATGACTCTTTGATTTCCATACAGTTCTGTTGTATGCTAAATTGTGAGTCTAATGGTCATTTTACACTGGGCTGTATTCCGTGCCTTCACTTACAAACACTTTCTAAACAATTTCTAGTGAAATCTAGATGCTACTAACATCAGAAGGAATTTTATTTTTTATTTCAGTAAGCAAGATTTCACTTTGACAGAAGTTTTGTTTTATCAGGGAGTGAAAGAGATCTCATGATGTACAAAATCATAGCCTTTTAACGAGGGTTAAAATGCAGCATCCTCTTTTCAAGCATAACAAAAAAAAGCTGTTATAAAAATTTGCATTGTGGGGAGTACTTCATGGAGCTTGGTAGAAGACTTTATAAGAGGGAGAGTGATAGAGGACAAAGGAGTATTCCATTTCAAAGTTACTGCAGATAGCTTTTCTAATTATGATAGAATTTTTTTATCAAACGTGCATTTCTTTTGTTTCGTTTTTTATTTAAAATGTATCACACATAATGTAAAGCATGCCAAGTCTTTAGTGTTACCTGATTGAATATATCTTAATTTCTCATCAAGCTGATTTGCCATGCTTAAAAAAAAATATCTTAGAAATAAGGAATTTATTGTATCTGAGCTCTTGACTAAAATTGCAGTGCAGGTTCAAGAGTTCTTGGAAAGATTAAAAAAATAAAAACTGAATCCAAATGTTAATCCATAAATATGAAACTTTCTTCTGACCCTTACCCTGTAGTGGTCTGGAGTTACTAATGGGGTTAGGATTTCAACTCTTAATGGGGCTTGGTGCATTAGTGTTTTGTATGCATGGAATTCAGCATTCAGTTTAATAAGTGGTTGACATTGGTGATGTCCCTTAATTTGCTTAAATCTAATTGGCTCTTTTATCAGTCAAACCTGTATGGATTGGCAATTGATCAGAAAGGGTCAGCCATGACTGTGCATGTACTTAAATGCTGGAACCACCCGTTAAAGTCACTGTTGCATAATAAGAAGCTGAAACCATGAGAACAAATGATCTTCAGAGTCAGAAGGCAAAAGAAAGCAGAGAAGTTTCTCAGGATGTTCAAGTTCAGAACAAAGGCATTATGGAGTATATAAATTTTAAATACACTGCTTTTTGCCTCAAGACTTAATGCTTTTTTCCAGATGAACTGAAATCTTGTCTGAAACTGTCTTTGTTACATCAAAGAACTGCATAGAAAGCTAAAAGAGATGGAAGAAGCATAAAAGGGCATAGTTTAAAATGATTAGTGACAAATTTCATACTGTAGAGGTAGAAGTAAATTTTTTTGAGTTTCATATTTTTTCCAAAAAGAATAAATTTGTTCTATTTATCTTGTCCTAAACTGCTTTGGTAGAAGTTGTAAAAAATAATATACTAGCCGGTGCTTCACATTAATTTGAGGATGCCAGCCAGTAAAAGATCTGGAGAACAAATTGTTTTAGAATTAGTTTAATTAGGTAAATGAATTGAAATGATACAGTGGAAGTAAAACTGCAAAAATCTGGGAGAAAATCTTCTCGCAGTCCTCGGTTATATATTTTTCTTCTTAATGAGTGCTATTTCTGATGTAGTGGCATATAGAGGACCCCATTATTTTAGGATTGCTTTGTAATATGAGGTGGTAAGCTAACAGAAAAGAAAGTTTCAGTCTCTACTGGGAATAGCTTATTAGTTAAATCCATTTGTTCCCTTCCCTCAACCACAATAGCCCTAGTATGGAAGGGGATGAGAAGTCCTGCAGAAAGGAAGAAGATAGATAATGTTGAAAAAAATGAGTGCAAAGAGAGAACAGAGACAGGCTGTTGATCAGAGGGGAAACAGGCAAGTGGAGGCTCAGTCGCCACCTCCAAAGCACAGAAAAAGGCTGGATTCCTGACTAATGACAAGAGGTGTGACGCTTGCAGATATAGATGGAAATTCTGTATCACATTGTGGAGTTGTCTCTGTGTGGTTGCTTGTGCTTGGGATTACAAACCATTGACTTGGTGCTGACTTATCTATAGAAAAAAGCCTCAAAGAATTGATACATTTTCCTTATCTAAAACACAAAAGGGAGGATACTCTGAAAAAAAGAATTGCCTGAGCATTGTATCTTTAATCTCTGCCATAATTTATGAAGTATGTTGTTCGTTTTTATGGTCTGTCTGTGATTTGCACAACATAGGAATGTCTAGCGCTGAAAGATGTGAGATTTTTGCTTTACACTCTTAAGCCACTTGCCCTTTTCTGGTCCCTTGTTTGCATGTGCGATGCTGCATGCCTCTTCCTAGGAGCTTGGGCTACTTCTCACCAGCCAAAAGAGAGCCCACATACTTGCAGCTGTTGATGTTTGTTCAACATCTACAGAGGATGGTGTCCTGCAGTCAGAGGGTTTCAGCCACTGCTAGTTTAGGTGGGAACACCTCTGAGACTGGATATTGAACCGCATCATAGGATCATTGATTTAGTCATGCAAACAAATAAGATTCACATCATACACCTTCTATTCGCATCTGAAAGTATTTGCTTGTGCAGGTTGATCGCTGAAGCCAACAGACCTCCTTAGGTGAATGGATATTCAGTAAACAAAGCAAACTGATGCTCTTAGGCCAGAATTATTTAGGAAGAAAAATCAAGCCTGAACATGCTAGGGGTCTCCCTGTGAGACAGGTTTGTTTTTTCCATGATGCTCAGTATCACATTAATAGTCACATCATAAAACTTGTTTTGAGAGAATTTCCTTTACTTCAAATTTCAGGTATTTCTGAGGCATCAGTTGCTTTTCTAACTTGTCTCCTTTCCCCCCCTATTATTTGGTTCTTTCTTTTTTATTTTTCTTTATGCTGCCCCCCACCACCCACCACCCCCTTGGTAGTCTTGGACTAAAATTTAACAGGATTCTTTTTGTTCTATATCTTTTGTTTCTTTTTAATTTTTCTTCTCGTTTCATTCTCTTATGCGACTTCTTGTGAAGGTAGAGTAGTAAAATCAGGATTTAAAAATGGGAAAAAATAAATGAAAGGTAGTTTAGGAAAAAAAGAGGTTTTGGCATCGTTCTATTTTATTCATTGTGAAAAAAAAATAAGTTTTTAAAAATTCTGATTTCTCAAACATTTGCATGTTATCTCTGTAACTTCATAATAGTATAATCTTTGATTTTGATGAAGAACAGGAAATGTTTTAAACAAAGTTGTTGCAAAGAAGTCTACAGGGGTGCGGTGAGGAGCATTAACAGAAAGGTCTTTGTGAAAAATTGTGACCAGATCTTTTCTAGAGGTAGTTTAAGGAGAGCAGGATAGAGTAGGGAGGGGGAAAGAACTCTCCTACATCTCTCATCAATGACCTAGCTAATTAAAGAGTGTCAGTGGCAAGCTGTGTAAATTGTCCGTTCCAGTTCCTTTTGTCCAGAAAGATGATTTCATGGGGATATAAGGGTAAGATTGCAGAAGTGCTTGTGTGGAAAACTGGGAGCTGTTCTAATGAAACAATAATTCTTCTCTAACCTCTGCAGTATTGAACTGATTGTCATTTTCATTAGTTCTACTTTTTTTTCTTTTATTCCCCTCTCCCAGTCTGTTCAGCACATCTTTTGGTGAGCTCATACTGTATCTATTCTTGGTTTTGGGTGGGCATTTGGCTGGTAAGAGAAGAGAGAAGTAAGACTCATTCCTGAAAGGTTGTATCTTCACACTCTGGCAATAGGAGGCACAGAGGTGCCCTCTTTACTGCTCACTTTCCTAAATTGCAGCCAGCTGGGGCTCAGCCTAACTCCACACATCATAAAGGACCACCTCAAGGTTGCTTTAAATTGAAACTTAGCCTAAGTCCCTACTTATAAAACTGGAGTGCCAGAAGCCAATGACACTCCAACTTTGTCCTTTTATTTCCAATAGCCTCCTTCCCTTTGCCCCTACACGCTACCTTTTTGGGGTGAGGCATATCTCCCATAGTTACAGCTATGGTGTTTCCATGCTCTAGACATAGGACACCTGTAGTTATCAGCTCTTAGGTTATTTTCTGTCTTCTGGAGCTGCATGAAACAGGGCAAGAAGATCCAAATTGCAATTCTAGTTGCCTAGGAGAATATGGCTGGTTTTGCTTGCTTGCGGCATGCCAGTTGAGAAAGGGAGGACTGTGCAACAGCTTGAAATAGCCAGTTGAGGGTCTATAAGCAGGCAATTAACCTCATTGTAGAGGTCTCGCTCCAGGTCTTTCCAAAACCTAGCCTTAGCATGAGGTCCAGGTGGTACTTAAGATCTCCTGGAAGAAACGTGTGGTAAAGCAGATTTCATGCTGGAAAACTACAGCTTGATTATATTTCTTAAAAACAGAGGAATATAGACAACTGGGGAAAATGGGATGTTGGGGAATTTAGCAGCAAATCATTATTTAAAATTATTACCTACCATCACATAAGCCTATTTTGGACTATTTTCAATTGTACATAAAAAAGAAGACAATTTAGACGAAGTATGCAATTTTTATATAATCTTAAGCCTGTTCATGGTTAGATTTTTTTTTCATTCTGTGTAAATCTGAACTAGACTGTTCAGTACTCTAATTACAGTCAACAGTCCTTGTGATAAATTAGGTTCTTCTTTAAAGGAATTCTACAATAAAATGACATTGAAATTCCTACTGAAAACATACAGAAAACATTTTAAAAATCTCACCATGAATTTTGTCTTTTGAACCATTTTCAAGAAATATTAAAACAATAGGAATTGGATCAATTCTTATGTTACCTTGCTACTATGATTTGCACTGCTTTTCTAAAAAGCTCACTTTATTATATTTATTTTTGACAACTCCTGCCCCTGTAGTTTCCAGAATAAAATGGCATTTTCATTACCTGTCAGCAAAGGTAAATGTCTGTGTGTTGGGTTTGGGGGTAGGGTTTTTTTTGTCATTTCATTCTGAATTTTCTGCAGTTGAAGTTAGTCTTCTGAACAAAAAGCACTTAAGTGGCAAGGGGTTTTTTGAGCTACTTTGTACAGTTGAGGAAGCTTTGAAGTTCCTGGACAGAACAGCAAAGTTCTGTCACCCTGTTACATATTTGTCACATTTCTATACTAAAAAACAAAAAACAAAACAAAACCCAAAAAGGTTAAGAGGAGAAAAATTAAGGTTCTCATAAGACTTTGGTGAGGGTGAAATGTAGAGAGAGTAAAATTACTATCCTTTTCCTCTCTTTAGCTAGGGAGAAAACAAGAGCTGATCTTAAATGCTGTGGGCATAAAAGTGCTTCTGCTTTTTTTGCTGGTTTTCTTTATAGAAGTTTTCTGTATAGTTTGGAAATAGATCTGAAATAGATACAAAGTAAGAGTTTTAAAATTCTGAATTCTTAAAACATTTTGCAGAATGAAAATATCTTTTCCCATATAGTTAATTATTTGTTCTGGTGGTGTTTTAGTCATACAATCATAGAATCATTTAGGTTGGAATAGATCTTTAGAGATCAAGTCCAACCATTAAGCCAGGACTGCCGCGTCCATCACTAAACCATGTCCATAAGCACCGTGTCTATGTGTTTTTAAAAACCTCCAAGGATGGTGATTCCACCACCTCCCTGAGCAGCCTGTTCCAATGCTTGAACACCCTTTCAGTAGAGAAATTTTCCTAATACCCAATCTAAATGTCCCCTGGGGCAACTTGAGGCCATTTCCTCTTGTCCTGTCGCTTGTTACCTGGGAGAAGAGACCGACACACACCTGCCTACAGTGCCTGTCAGGGTGTTGTAGAGTGCAGTAAGATCCCCCCTGAGTCTCCTCCAGACTAAAAACCAGTTCCCTCAGCCTTTCCTCATAAGACTTGTGCTCCTGCCCCTTCACCAGCTTCATTGCCCATCTCTGGACATGCTTCAGCACATCAACGTCTTTCTTACAGTGAGGGGCCTGAAACTGAACCCAGCATTCAAGGTGTGACTTCCCCAGTGCTGAGTACAGGGGAACAATCACTGCCTGGTCCTGCTGGCCACACTCTTTTGGATACAAGCCAGGATGCTGTTGGTCTTTTTGGCCACCTGGGCACACTGCTGGCTCATATTCAGCCAGCCATCAGCCAGTATCCCCAGGTCCTTTTCCACTGGGCAGCTTCCCAGCCACTCTTCCCCAAGCCTACAGTGTTGCGTGGGGTTGTTGTGACCCAAGTCCAGGATCTGGCACTTCTCCTTATTGAATCTCGTACAACTGGCCTTGGCCCATCAGCCCAGCCTGCCCAGACCCCTCTGCAAGAGCCTTCCCGCCCTCCAGCAGATCAACAGTCCCCCCCAACTTGGCGTCATCTGCAAACTGACTGAGGGTGTGCTCAATCCCCTTGTCCATATTGTCAATAAAGACATTAAACAGAACTGGCCCCAGTACTGAGCCTGGGGAACACCACTTGTGACTAGGTGTAACTCCATTCACCACTGCTCTTTGGGCTTGGCCGTCCAGCCAGCGTTTTACCCAGCGTAAGGTACATCCATTCAGGCCATGAGCAGCCAATTTCTTTTCTCTGTTTCTTCCTAGAATATGTAACATCTATGCGGTTGTTATCTTTGAGCTAGTTGACTGAGTACCTAAGGAGAAATAAGCTTCTCTAGAAAGACAAAAAGGTAGTGAAAAGGGAAGTTGAGTGAGAGTCAGTCATCAGTTACCATTTCTCCTCTGGTGTCCCTATAATGCGGTGGTGGTGTATGCTACCCTCTTTCTTACAACAAAGGTGACTATAAGAGTCTATAGACCTTAGTGATTCCTGATATTTGATAGTTCTCCCTCACGGTGCTTTTCTTTCTGAACATTTATTTTTGTGTCTGCACGCACGTCCACACCCACAAACACGTATATGATATGTTAGTGTATGCATGTTCATGCATACGTGCTTGATTTTTGTCTTTTTTTCTTTGGATCTATATGCAGGTCTTATTTTCCTCACAAAGAAGACTATGCTCTTAAATTCCAGGTTAGTAAAATGAGAGAGGGAATTCATATATTTTATGTTACAGTGGGATACGTCCCCTGTTGAATTATATTAATTCTTACTGTTTGTATACTGACATATTTACTTTCCCGATTTTTACAAATATTTACTAATTCAGTTTTCCAGTAGGCTTCTGAAGTGACTGAGGATTGTTATTCCCATTTTACAGATAGATAAAAAGACAAGCATGTGTTAGTAAGGAAAGAGAAAAGATATTTTTATATTCATCCTGATACTGAAAAATGTAATATACATGTGAGAAAGTTTGTCAGCCTCTCTTCTTGTCCCTCAGGTAAGACCAGAGGGATTGCCTTTCTGTGAAAATTGTCACCATAGTTGAATGCAGCCACTGTATACATAGAAAATATGTGAATTTGGGTTCACAGATTTTAGATCAGCTAAGAAGCTCTAATAGACATAGAAAGAAAGGAAGTTGATTGAGTGAAGAGATGGCATTCTATAAAGACTACTCTTTATACTTCCACCATAGTTGTGAGTGCTCTTACATACTAAGAAGCCTGTTTGAGAGGGTTATACATAAGAAACGGATAGTGCTGTCCAAAAAATTCAACAGGACGTTCCTGATGGTTGTAATCAGAATTAAGCAGCTGTAAATTTTCTGTGATGAAGATTTAGCGCTTTCAATCTATGTTTTAAAAACGAACAAAGGAGAGGAAGTTTTCCCTGCCTCTCCACTTGTTGTCAAAAGATTGAAGAAAATCTGTGTTGTAGAGAGTAAGCATTACCAAGGTATTTCCTTTACCTCAACATATGTGCAGACTGGAGTAAATGCTGTGACATGTTTTGTGGCATATAAGGCCAGCCTGGTTTAGGTTTGAATAAAACGTGTTGGTGTTACTAAGACTTTTAATTAATTAGGCTACCCAGTTTTGAACAAGAAGACAGTAGCCAAGATCTTTTCAGTAAAAAATACTTGGGAAGAGATCATTCATTGTTGTTTATTGACACGCTTCCACCAATTACATTGGATTTATGTGTTCTTCAACATTATCTTAGGAAATGAAGCCAAGAGTTAATTCTTATAAATGATTTATTTGTTAAAAGTATCTGGAACAGGACATTAACTGATGAGTAACTACTTAATAACGCTGTATGAACATTCCTATGTGGATGGGTTGGGTAGAAAAGGTTGTAATCCTTTTGCCCTATTCATCAGATAAGTCAACGGTATATTTTGCACGGATTATTTCCATGTGCGAATAGCCTTGTCTGAATTGCTTTTTATTCACCTAAAATATTAAATATTTTGCTTCAGCAGATAACACCTGGATCATATTTCTGTCAATTGAAGTGTTATTTTTAGTGAGGGACCAATCTATAAAAACAGTTAGGGATTTTTGCTACAGTTAGGTGGAACAGAGGTGTCACCTTTCATATTTTGTCATAGCTTATCTCTGTTAGAGCACTGGCCAAAAAAAAAGGAGATCTGGATTATTCATCCTTAAGTGACTACCATTCCCATCTCCTCCTTGCTGGGCAGCATACTAATCTCTGGGTTCATAAGTAAGGCAGGCAGAATACTGCCCCTCTGTCCTGTTGAAGCTCTGCTACTGTAGCGGGGAAAATGTGATCTTATTTACTAGGGGAAAAGATGGAGCAGGTGCTATTGTAACCCAGGGCTAAAGACACTTGTCAGGTTGCAGTGAGGCAGTGTACATGTCAGCAGCAAAGGGGGCAAGAAGAGCAGGTCCTGAGTTCTGGGCATTTGTGGATCTGGACATACATTGTTCATCAGTGCCAATGCTCAGCATCAGAATGTGATCCAATTGCTATTTTCTAATACAGCTTAATTTATTGATACTGCAGCTTTTGAACTAGACTGTAACATGAAGTGACAGCCATGGCATTGCAGCTGGCAATTTTGAGAAGTGATAAGAAGTCTTGTTTGCTCTGTAAATGTGATAGTTCAGATTTGTCGGCCTTGGCCTCATGTGCTACATAAGAAAATAATATATAGTGTTTTGTTGTTATTTTCCTAATTATAATAGTTTTATTTCCAAAACTAAATTTTTGATTTTGCTCTTTGCCATTGTGCAGATTTATCAACATTGTGCATGTTGATCAATGGCAGAATTTGGTTATATAGGAAAAACCACTCCATACTGTTAATGATGACAGATACAATTAAATTAATTCTCTGCTGTCTCCTTTGATGTACACAGATTTTTGCCATTAATATTGATGGACTTTAGAGTCACAAGCACATGTTGGCAGGGGAGCAAGCCCCTGAATGTTGTATTTTGCTCTTTGTGGAGCTGACTATATCACTTTATGTCTAAATGTAAGTAAAGCTGCTGACAGTTTTGATATATTAAATTATAACTGAGAACTAATTCAAGGATCAAAGATGCTCTTTGGGAGACATCACTTTACTGGTAGGAAAAATCATTACCTTTTTTTCCCAGTCTCATGTATTTGTACTGTATGTCTTGGAAATATCATTCCCTACAGTTTCTGAATCTTGATGTTTAATTTAGCACAAAGGTCTTTGAGCAGCACAATGGGAGGGGGACTTCTGCTAGTAAAACCTCGTAGAAGGAAATTGAAATGTACGTGTTTTTTCTCATTTATCAAAGAAGTGCAAAAATCTAAACTGACATTTTATATCAAATGAATTATGAACTGTGTACTTTGTACCTAAGGGAACAACAACTAAATTAGACTTTTGTTAAAAAGAGAGAGAGGAAAAAATAGGCTTTTAATAAAATATACAGTAATTTTTGGTATTTTGTCTGAACCTGACATGTTCTGTACTTTGCAGAAGAAAGCTAGAGAGTATAGGCTACTTCAAAGGCTATATGCATTGAACGCCTTAAAGTGAATTGAGAAGCAGGTTAAGATAACACACAAACAAGAGCTTCTACTTAATAAGTATTGTTCTTTCATATTTTTGTTTTCAGCCTTTTCCAACTCAAGTGAACAGGAAAAGATAACATGTTTTTTAATAGCTTGGAGATTGGAGCAAAGTAGTAATTTTTTTTTTTTTTTTTTTAACTTCTATTTGTGAGAATGTGGTTGTTACTGAAAAAGACTTCCAGGGATCAAAATTTTCTAAGACACTTGATTGAATATAAGAGGTAAATTTTCAAAGAATTATATACTCAGTATTCTAAGGGCATGACTCCCACTGTCTTTAGGTGAACACTTCTTGCAAGCCAAGAGGAAACTCCTAGTCAGTAAAGGTAGAGTCTGTAATGTTTATGAGATTTTTTTACATTCCCAGTTTCTGAATTTCCTTCACGACTTTCAATGGGAATATATTTATTTCAGTGCATTGACATAGAAGACACTTTGATATTGTTGTGATAAGCACATACACCTTAGAGAAAATGGGAAATGAGAAGATAAAATTCCATGGTTTCTTTGACAACATGTTCCCTAGTGCACTCCTATGGCACTTTTCGATATATGAACAAAATACACAAGAACTAGTTGTTTTTCTCATACGTCATATACATATATTTCATAAAGATATATTTCAGGAGAGTAGATAAGTTAGAATATACAAAAGCTTTCAGAAACTCTGCAAGTTCCTTGCAGAAAACAATGGTGTATCATCAGTGATTATGGGAATATCATACCATAAACACATCACACGCACATCTGCAAGACAATGAGACTAGCTGTTTGTACTTTTAGTATTGTTTTATATCTGTGCCATCATGAGATTAGAACCAAATCACAGCTTTAAGGAGGTGTATTAATGACTGCACATCTTCAGCTGAGCTATCCAAATGTACTTACACCCAAGGAAGAAGTGCCTTCCCTTTTGTAACATTGCCAGCAATGATAAAGTCATCTGATCCCTTAATATGTGAGTCTGCGGTGAAGAATGGTTAGTTTATTGGTATAAACAATGGATATTTTTAGTTAAAAGTAAGGTGATTTTTCTTCCTCATTTCAAACTAAGATTTTACTTCTATTAGTCAACAATACTGATTTTCTTTTTCTAAATGTTCTTTCTATTTATAAATCACAGTACTATGTGGTATTAATTTCCAAACAACATGTAAATGCCACTGGAAATGTGGCAGCATAAATGCACATTTTTCTATTACAGAAAGGGCAGGAGAAGAGGTGGCAGCTTGAGGGGTGCAGTGCTTTGGCAGAGCTGTGACAGGGGCCTGGTCCCCTCCAGGCAAGCCAGAGAGTCAAACTTTCTATTTGTGCTGTCTGTGGAGGAGATGAGAGGGATGGTGACAACTGTAGGTTGTTCAGAAGTCCTCAAATTAATCTCTAAAGCTGTTTCATGCAGAAAGATGAAGCTATTGCATGAAGATAGGCAGGATCTTGTTCCCTCTGCTCTTGCCACATCTGTTCCCCTAAGTAGAAAGAGGCAGATAAAATAGTTTCTCAAAGCTACTTCACAGAGAAATTTTATTTTCCAGTAATCAGAGTCACAATTAACCCACAGGATCTGTTTGTTTAATTTTGGTTTCTGCCTGATTTTGTAATACCAATCTTTATGCTTTTTTCCTCATAGTATTTTTTAAAAAAATAATTTTGTGATATGACAGTTATTGGCTAGGCATCCTTTTAAACAGTTTGATGAATGATTAGTTTTACTGGGCAGTTATAAATTCCATCCGATGTCTTTATTACAGGTATTAAAATAATAAATTATTCAGCTAATTGCTTATTGGCATTCTTTTGTAGCTTTTAGTTTAGCAAAGTTCTTGCTGAGTAACACGGATAAACTTTTAGCTAACATGAGAAAGGAAGACAGGTTACTTCTTATCTAAAGGTAAAGGTGACAAATATGTAAGACATTTTTATAGTGTTGACCTCAGTAAAATATAACACTTAGGAAAGGGGCATCTCTTACATGTATTTTTACTTGAGACCCATATCTGGATTGCAGATGTTCAGGTTGTACATGAAGAAAAGTTCATTAAAAGGAGGGGTGTGTGTCTGATTTTGGGTTTTGCTGGAGCAGTATTAATGAGGAATAAGTAAGCCTGCTCTGGGATTTCAAAATCTTTGGGTCTGCAGGTCATGGAGTAAAGCTTAAGTTGATTTTCAGGGCCCTACTGAAATTGTACTCTGCATCTTGGAATACCAAATAGTGCAAGGGAAGGAAAATTTGCAGCTAGAGCTTACACACCCAATCCATATAAAGATAAATTTTAGATTTTTTCAGAATTCTTATTTTCATTTTCCTGAGTGCTATTGTGCCTTACAGGTACAAGTAACATTAAAGATTAATGCTAAAAGTGAAAAGATGTACAAAGATACTCTTTTTCAAATTAAATTACTGTTATAGCAGAGATCAGATGTATAAAACAGGATAGATCATGAAGAAAGAACAAGATATTTCTGCATCCTGCTTATGTTAAACTTTGGAAAAAAAAATTCACTGACATAAGATGTGAACAGATTTGAATTTACTGGGAAGTTTATGGTGGCTTTAAGCTACTCCTTTATGTCTCTTCACTTGCTTTTTCCCATAGCGCAGCTTCCTTTCTTCCCAAGCCCCATGTGCCAGAGGGGGACAAGCAATAAGGTCACCTATTGCATTGTGTGTTCCGAAGTGCACGGACGTCTGTTGAGTAAGGGGTGCGCTGTCCATGGTATATGTATTATTAGATTGAGGTACCTCTAGAAATGAAAACATATATCAGGGAAATTATAAAATCAAGAAGAAAATCTAAAAATACTCTATGCATTCTTTAGGCATTGAGTATGTGGAAAACAACCATATATATTAAATGAAAAACCAAAACCAACTGTGTATATTTGCTGTACGCCAAGTAGGAAAGATAACTGGGAAAAGAGGGTTAAAACCCAAAGTGGAGTAAACTTCAATGAACCTGTAAAGATAAGAAAGAAATAAAAGCAATCTTCTACTTTGCCAATAGATAAAGGTTTATAACTAGCATGCCCTTCTAGTGATGACATATGGCCTAGCATCATGGCCTGTCTTTCGGTTAAATGAAACAAACCCACATGGCCATGTTAAGAATTATGGAGAGTGCAATGACTGGAATTATTTGGACTGAGCAAACAACTAGATAACAGGCATACCTGGGAAAATCAGAAGAAACAAATGTCAACGTGCAGAACATATTGCCATAAAAAATGCTGTAATGAGATGATCTCAGTATGGGCACCTGAAATAGAAAATGAATCAGGAGTATCTAAACAACCACTGCAATGAGATAAAGAAATGGGATTTGTGAATTGAACCTGGAAAAGAGTGGGAGTCGGCATGACTGAGGGAGATATTCATCTAAAGGCAGTCTGACTGAAACTTTTCCTTGCTGTTATGCCAGAAACTGTGGAAAGCCTATTTTCCTTCTCTGTAAACACCTGCGGTTATCATTTTCATCCACATGTGTGAAAAATATTTCAATAAGATACAAATGCATCATCTGTGCTAAATATTTTGCATATGAAGATGTAGCAAATTGTAGAGTTACATTTACATAGCTCCAAACCTTTAGAGCTGCCTGTCTGCAGATATTATAGATACAGCAGGGCCAATATATCTGATCACTGTTAAAAGTGGTGTTACTTCGTATCAAAGTTAGTGTGAGCCGACACCAGCTTGACAGATACCAACTCAAGCTCTGCTGACTCTTCTTCATCTTATTAAAGGCTAATGGTGCAGACATTTTCATAACTAAATAATAATTTATTGTCCTAATGGTAGTTCACTTTCAATTGTTCTACTCAAAGTCTACTTTCAGAAAATTTAATTTTCAGATATATCCTTATAACAAATATAGCAAATACCTCTTAGAAAAACAGGCTTTTGACATGGAGTAAACATTTAAGTACAATCATTTAACACAATGCTTGCTGTACTAAAATAAACAAATACAAAGCTGGCTACCACTGTATGTGCTGTTTAAGATAAGGAAATTGAGGCAAGAAACTGAAACACTTTTCAAAGAAAGACTGCTTAGTGCATAAGTGGCCAAGCAGGGATCAGATCTTTCTTGACTCATCTGCATGTACCTGAGCATCTGGAACACAATATACCATTGTCAGCTGGAAACAGCCTTTAATTTTTATTATTTTGTGGGACTGTTTATTAATTCTTTGATTAGAATTGGCATCTGATTAAATATTTTATTCTGCCTTTGTAGTCTTTTGATATACAAAGCATGACTTTCTGCCCTGCTAAGTGAGGGTTTACTGGGCTAGATGTTGATTCAGTAGGTTGCAAGTGGAGTGGTTGCCCCCTGAGGGTCATATTAAAGCTTGAGGGGAGCTTTTTGAGCAACATTGCATCTTAAAGACAATATATCAAGCTGATAGATACATGGCTCTTCTGTTGAGAAATTTGCAGTAGAATTATTGCTGGTTGCCAGTTATTACTTGGATAGTAAGGAGTCTCTTGGGAATATGGATTGGATAAAAAGGGTTAAGCTGAGGGAAATGTTACACTGAAGACCTTGGTGATGAGGAGTGTTTGAAATAGAGGATGTTTTGTGTGCAATTTATAATTACCATTTGGGGGGGGAAGTGCTCTGTAGCTTTAATGATCAAAGCGTGATTAGTTTAATAGAGCACCTTTCTCGTTATGACTCAGCAGAGATTTGACAATCCGTTGTATCCCCTGCCCCCTCCCTGTGGAAGTGCAGAGCCGAGGGTACTCCTGCGACCTGCAGGAAGTCTTTCAGATTAAATGCATTTGCTGTATATTCTAATGTGTTGGTTTGAAAGTAGTGGGCTTGGCTTGTTCTACAGGTCAGTCAACTTTTACAGAAGAGATTTGTCCAAATTTTCTACTCTTTCCTATGCTGTGCTTTTGTTGGTAAAAGAGATTTGAACATTTAGCTGAGATTACCTACGCCACTAAAATAACATCTGCACTGTGAATTGTTATTGACATTTAGACAGCTACATCTTTGTTTTTTGATGAACATTCCAGTATCGCTGTAATAACCAGCACCATACATACATAGAGCTTAATCGGAGCTTTTACTTTGTAGATCTCGGAGAGCTTTACAAAGAAGGATAAGTATTATTATCTCCATTTAACAGATTGAGAAATGAAAGACAAAGGTGAAGTCATGTGTCCTGACAGAACTGGAAATAAATTTAACGCTTTTGCCTCCTCAGTGAGTTGCTCATGCTGTCTCCTCAATAGTAATGTGAACTTTGGCTTCCTGGTCAAACTACAGCTCAGCTAATTAGATTCATTTAGATTCATTTTTAGATGTAGCTTTTTTTTTTTTCCCCCTGTGTAGGATTTCTGTGTGCAACTAGTGCATTTTAAGCTACAGACAGTTCAGTTTTAAATGAGGTAGAGCCCTTCTTTGAAGGAATATTGAGTCTTTGTGTTAGCATCAGCTTGTAAAAACACTTCAGAACCCTCCAATAGAAGTTTTTACATTAGTTGTGCCATCTTTCTCGTGCTGACTCTTTGCCTGCTGACAAGTTCAGGAATAACTTTATAAAGGGGTGCCAAAATAATTAATGATCATTTGTGAGTACTTTACATCCATAAGATTTAAATCCTCTTATTGCACAATTTAACTCCAACATTAGTTATGTGGCTGCTAAACGGAACAATGTTAAGTGAGGTAAATATATGTTCCTCCTTTTACTCTAAGGGTGAAATTTAATTCACATACAGAGACATTTGGTATGCAGATGTTTTGTTTCTGATGGCTCAGCTGGACAGATGTTGGGGGGCTGTTCAAGTTAAATCAGCCATCTTCTTCCCTTGGAGTTGAGGTGCTTACAAGCTCTTGATTGGCCTTGAAGGTGTTGGCAAGGGATCTGCAGACCATGAATCACCTTAGCCTCCAACATCTCCTGGATTTATAAACAGGAGTATTTCAAGTTTACTTGGGATTTACTGGGGCCTTATTGCCTATGCCTAGATAACAGCAGCAGGAGGGAGCATCCAAAGGCAGCCACGCTGGCTCAGGCCCAGAAATTTTGTTGTCTTTTTCACACAGAGAGGAGGGGAAGGGAATGAGGGAAGCTGGAGATCCTGTTCCACTTCATCTTGTCCTGAAAAAGCAGGAAGGTTGCAGGGCCAGGGGGCAATACTCAGGGGTAAAATACCTGGGAATAACTTGGGTACACCAGCAGACAGCTTTTAGTAAAAATTTCTTACGAGAACTGGCAGACCTTGAACTTATGGGAAAGGGAACAAGTCTCTAGGCTGGAGCAAGACATGTCCTATGCCTTTTCTACATAATGCAGTTTGGAGCTAGAGCTGAAGAATTTTTAAGTTGCCCAGTCATAAGTATGTGTAATCAGAGTAAAAGTGTCAGATGCTGGTTGACATATCTCTGTATGTATATGTCAGTATAAATAAAAACAATTGTATATGATTGATTAACTTTTTTTTTTTTTTTTTTTTCCTGAGCCAATGCCATTCTTTCATCTGTTTAGGGGAGAGAATGATTCAGACAGTGTATCACAAACTGTTTCCCTCTTCTTAGTAACCACCTCATATACAGGTGGTAAATGAAAATCATAAAACTTACTGTAAAATCCTGTTTGCTTGTCTTACAACTTACAACTTACGCCTTGAGGCTTACAACTACACCTTAAGTTACAGATCTGTGAGACTGTTTTTTCCAATAGAGAAGGAAGGAAATAGCGGCAGAAAAAATTTCTGTTGGAAAGACCAAAGAAAGAAGCAAATGGTAACTACTGGACCATGAAAAGCAAAAGTATTATACAAGCGTTTAAATGACAAAGCCAGTAACTTTCCACTGTTTTAACTCTCTGGAAAAGAGCTACAGACATACATTATATATAAAAGTTTCTGATGTGTTTATGTACAGAAAGTTTCTTTAGCAGATAGTTTTCTTCTTAAGGAAAAAACAAAGCCATAAACTCATGGGTGCAAATTGGCATGGTTCTTTTTACTGCATGCAGTGAAATTTATAGCAATTAAAGGTCATTGGTGGTATCAGTACTGACACATTTTGATCTTCATTTCCTGGACTTCATGAAAACCAATTTCTTAACAAAACAGTGGGCTAGAGACTGAGGCTTCAGTGAATCTATTTTGATTTCTATCTCAAGACCTTTTTTCCCTTAAAACTTCTGCTGTTTTCTTTTAAAATTATTGTTACTTTATAAGGGTGAGAAGGTATCTGACTGACAAAAAGTCTGATCAATTTTACTCTTGCTGGGTAACATTTCTGTGAGCATTTCTTTAACTTCTCGGGGTGGGAGAGCTGGGCACAAGGAGAAGAAGATAATATTTGAACAGGTGGTAGAGAATATGTTGCTTCTGAATTACTTTTGGTGTTTGGAGGTTTGCTTGTAGCAAAATGATATTCACATTAACTGTATTGGAAAGAAGAAAATGAAGAAATAGCATTGTTCAGTAGTAAAAATGTTAAACTAAATGGACCATGTTAACATTGCTGTTGATCCCGAGGAACAGTTTTTCCAGTATATGGAGCATTTTGTTTCCACCCGGCATATGTTCTCCATGGTTTTCTCTGCTCTAATTCATCCATGTTTTTCAACAGCTCCAGATGGTGTGATGCCCCCAAGGCTTTCATCTGCCACTCCTACCAGTCTTCAGGTTGTCTGGTCTACACCAGCTCGCAACAACGCCCCAGGCGCGCCCAGCTACCGACTCCAGATGCAGCGGAAGCATTCTGCTGGTGACATTTTAGAGTACGCAGACCATAGCAAGGCCACCATCAACTGCTGAGCAACAAAAGTCCCATTATCTAGAATATGGCTCACCTTTAGGGTGGCTGGTTTTGTTACCAGACATATAATGTTTAAGTCTTTCTTTAGGTGTTGGGATGTTTAATGATGTAACTTATGCTGCTTTTCTTTGCAGTTTGCTTTCAAGCCCTACTGCATCCTTAGAACACAGGGTTGGAGATCTTCAGCCATACACCGAGTATGAGATGAGAGTGGTTGCCTCCAATGGTTATGGCAATGCATATAGCAACTGGACTTCAATGACTACAGCAGAGGACAGTAAGCAGTCCAATCTTATTTAACCCCATTTAGCAGAAAATATAAATAACAATTCAGCTGCCATTGCACAGAATTTCTTTTGGTTATCTAGCTTTTTCAGTTAAATAGCAATAATATATTTCCTTCCTGAATATTAACTTGCAATAATAACTCCTAAGGGATCAAGTATCTGTTCTCTTAGACTTTCACAAAATATGAATATTTAATCTATGTTTTGTTAAGTAGTATCTTATTTCTTTACATAATATCCCTCCATGCATATGACTTCCTATATGGTTAGTTTAATATACACTGGGTAAGTACACCTTTGTAAGTGGTATTCCTTTACATTCAGGGAGTTGATTCTGATTTCAGTCATATCAGGGAAAACAAGTTGAAGTTAATAGTATATGACAGTTGTCTTATCTCTGTGTTGAGAATACTTAAACTGTACCACAGCTGAACAGAACTTTTCATTCCCAGTGATCGTTGTTAATTCAAAGTGGTGATCTACTGGTCTGAAATTGAGTTTGTCATTGCTAGTCCCATCACTTTCCTTGTTCGATGTTCTGCAGACTCACTCCACATAATTTGTTCAACAGTTCCTTGATTTAACAAATAGGTGTGAGCATATAGGTACAGCCAGTTAGTTGGCAGTGTAGGATTTTGCACCTGATACAATATGTATGTAGAAACATATGACAAAATGAGATTGTTGTATATAGTACATATACAAAATATATAATTTCCAATTATTTTTTTTTTTTTTAAGAAACAGCTATTAGTTTTCTCTTACAATGTAGCAGGATATCTAATAGCACACTTTTTGGAAAAATCTGTTGTTTTCAAATACTTTTTTTTTTTTTTTAATGAGCAACGGATAACTCCATTTTACCAAATTTTAGAGAAATGAAGTATTTTCTAAAAAAGATTTTTTCTACTGTATCGTGTCTCATAAGAAAGTCACACTGAGCAGGAAAAGGTGCAGGGGTGTGTGGCTTTATTACTATGTTGCTTTTTCTGGCTTCACATCAAAGTGCCTTATGGTCTCATTCTCTTTTACAGTAATATGAAAGCTGCATTTCAGACTGTAAATTTAACTTGATATTGTTGTAGCAAATATTTGGTGCTGGTAATTCAACTTCATTTTAGTCCCTTCTCTAAATGAATAGCTGTCTGCACACCCAGAAAAAAATATATGTTCTCACAATTCTAAAACATATTTCTCTGAAGCTGAGCAAATAATTCACAATAGAAATGTATATGATAAGTCCATTTAAGCTCCAAAGGTATAAATGCTTCTATGAACAAATTACCTGTAAGTAATTATGTAATAAAAGTAAGTTCTGAACTTGGTCTTTAAGTACGGCAGATTTTATCTACCTGTGAATATCTTTGTTGAGATTCACTTCCTTTATTTTAATTGTTTGTTACCAAAAATAGATACAATATTATTTAACATGTCTACATTGATGGTCTAAAAATATGACTATTTTGTTCAAATTGCAATGATTACTTAGCTCTGGTTGGATAGGTGCACAGAAGTGTGTTTATAGAAGGTATCACTTGTTTAGTGTGTACAATAATTTTTTGTGCAAAGTAGTAGGTGTACAATTTTAAAATTCTCTTTTTGGGAATTAAGGATAAGGCAGAAGGCCTGCACAGGACATACATTCCTGTATAGTCTTCTTGAACATATATATAGAAGTTACTTGCTGCATAGAACTTTGGTGGTCTGTGCACTAGCATGAAATGCTACCCTTTGCAAAACCTGGCTGCAAAAATGCCTTAAATTAGTATGAAAAGTAGATAGTGCCAAAGAAAAGTTAAGAACAAGAAAATAAAGAAATAATGCCTCTGCCAGTGTTTACATAATTAAAATATTTTGAGATTAATAAATATCTCGCCTCTGATGATGCTTGCTGCATCTTGTTCCTTAGTTAAAATGAACATCTGTAGATCAGTTATAAATTTTATGTCTCCAAAGGGAAAATTATTTTCCTTAAAATGTCCTTTTCCATTTGCATTGATACTGCTAAAGAATACATGCTGATGCATCCCTAGTATCCAACGACCCTTGCAATTTACAAAAAAATCCAACCCCCAACTTGCAGCAGTGACAAAGGACTCTGGTTTTGGTGTCACTGTGGAGGGCTGCCATCTGTGAAAGGATAGTCAACTCAGTTGCTTAAGACTGAATGATTATCGTTGGGTGTAAGCAGTATTTCTGTCAAGGTTTAAATGTTTCTTATAAAACTGCCTATACTGACAGCTTGTTGCAGAAGTACACTTAATTCCTGGCCCTGCTAACCAATAGACTTTGACTTCTTAAAGTACAATTTGACAGTAGAAATTTCCCATATCTCTTACTCTGTCGAACTATAACTATGTACACATGTCCTTATTGAATTTTATGCAGTGAATATACATCTTTTTTGTTTCACCGGAGCATAAAATATCTGTAGGAATAAAGTATATGTGTGTGTGTGTTTGTGCACATACACCTGATAGCAACAGATGTAAATCAACACATCCGCTTTTAAAATTTGTTGTGCTAATACAAGCTGTTGTTTTCACAATATAACTGCATATTGTATTTTATTTATGATAAATATTTAGTAAACTATGAGGGTATTAGGAATGATTAAGGAAAAAGTAGCAAATGCTGCCATAAAAATCTCTTGTGTGTGATAATAAGAAGTTTGAATACACAGGTTAATAGGTTTGGGGTACTTTTTAGTGCAAGAAAAAATTTTGTAAATAGTTTTCAAATACTTCTGTTTATGTGAGTGTGGCACTAGTAACTAATTCCGTGCATTTTTTTTAAATCTAACCTGCCTGTGCCAGATAATAATGTACATAACCTATGAATATTTTAAAACCTGCTAAACATGTTAATGAAAGGTGTTTGTTCCAGTGATCTTGGTCAGTATTCCATCAGACTATTTATTGCCAAACAGAAGCAGCTGATGAAGTTGCTGGATTAGGTCTTGCTTTCAAGAACTTGAATGTAAATTTAAGATAACTCTTGCAATCAATGTAACCACCAGTGAACTGAGAGGTCAGTACGTATCACTGAACTGAGAGCAGAATTTCATGCATTGCATTCAGAAATAAAATGAAATTTTGTAGGTACAAAAAGAAGATATCTGTTCAGTTTTCCCTTTTGGTATGGAAGTCTTTGAGCTATCCAGGAAGGAAGCTGTACAGGAGCTGGTTGTAGTTACTTGAAGGTAGCAAAATTGCTACTGTAGAGAATAGCTGCTTTTTTTTTTTTTTTCTTTTGAATGTCCCAGAAACTGTCTGCAATCTGATGAGTTGCATACAGCAGGATATCTCAGTCACCAGCATGTTCTCTACATTGCCTGTGTTTTGGTCCTGTGGGGTCAGTGTGCAATTCCAGTATGGAAAGCTCTTACTGAAGCCCTTTTGTAAGTGCCTGGCTTGCATTGCTTGAGAGGGAAGGTTTTGTGAGTTGCCTATCAGGAAGTCCAATTGTTTGTTTTTTGGTTCTTACGTAAGTGACTGCAAGTCCATCTCTTTCATGTATAAAGAAGTTATAGGCCAGTCCAATGTTTATTCATAATAAGTAATGTCAAAAGTATGCAGTAATCACTTGATATCATTACATATGAAAGCTGCTAGAGAAAAAAAAAGCAAATTAAAAACAAGAGAGAGCTCCTGCAATGCCTCAGCTGAGCTATTTCTTGACAAAGCAGGGAAGTGTTATTCTTGTCATTTAGAGTGCTATGGTGTGCTCCTCTGGCACGCTTAGCACAAAGCTTTGGTGCCAGGATGAGGAGACCTATTCACTTAAAGCTTCCTTGTGTAGACAACAGAGAGAGGCAATGCCGTTGGGACAAGAGGGCAGATAATGCAGTTCTCAGCTTGTGGAAGTGCTTGCTTTCTCTGCTGATTATATTAATTGTCTGAGAAAACAAGTCTCCTACTTTAGCTGTGTAAATTAGATCCATATAGTTTAGGCATATAAAGTAATCCGTATTTAGTTGGTGTGGATGTAGTCACCCATGCTCAAGAAAGATAGAGGGAAACTGAAGCAAGTGAACACAAAACCTGGTGAGGTGATAAGCAAAAGTCATGTGAAATGCATGACAGGGTGAATAGCAAAAGGACAGAAGACCAAATTAATCTGTAGCAGTATCATGGCAGATATGATGATTGTTTGATAAAAGTACAGACTGCCTGTGCATGCCTATAGATTAGGAATCAGAAGAAGATTCTTAACTGATAGGCTGAGGAACCAATGTGTATTTGGAACAGCAGAGGGCAAAAAGTCTGAATATTCCAAAGACAGCTCTTAATACGTATTCGAAGGGGTTCCTATAGACTGCATGCCACTGCACAAACAGCTTAATGACTTTTGAGTTCTGTGGTCTGATGTGATAAAAGATCCCTGTGGTCCCTTGTGCCCGAAGGTACACAATTTGGATTTTCTGCTGGGTATAGTCAGTAGTATACAAAAGACACCCCATTTTGTTAATATGTATAATTTCATTCTCCATGTTCCTGAAAAGAGTAAATGATTCAAGAATAAAAGGCACAGAATTTCTATTCTGCTTAGTGAGAGAGTTTCCCAGCAAATCAGGTATTTCTCATTAGCTTTAAAGGGCAGTAGTCCAGGTACATGTCTCAGTATATTAATGAAAGTATAGATTCCTCTGATATACATCCATGAGAGTATAGCTCCTCGCTCCCTCAGTCAGTACAATAAGCAAACAAATGTGTGGTTCTAGTCAGAGAATTAAAAAAAATAATGATAATTTTGTGTCTTCGTTTTAAGTCAAGCCTGAACTTTTGAAGCAGATGAGCAAAATAGCCTGCCATAAAAGATAATTTCATTTGCCAAAATGAAACTACCTTTTAGTATTAATACTGTAATGAAATGGTTTGAAATATGAACTAAGAATCTTAAGGAAAAAGATGCCCACTGTTCCCATGTTCAGTAGTTACTTTTATAAACAATTACATCCATGTAAAAAGCTTTATGATTTTATTTTCATCATTGTCAGGCTGAGCTGTGTAGCTGTCATCCTTTGCAGTCTTCCCTCCAGTGACAACCACATTGACAACATGTTATACTCCACATTGATTTTACAGTTAAGGAGCTGATTGTGATATATAGGGATTTTAAGAATTCAGCTGAGAGGCTGACTTTTGCCTTTTATCATTCCATTAAAATTTTATAACCATCTTTTTCATGTCATTTCATCCATGAATTCTTACTTTAGAAAGTGATAGCTACTGCTGCGAGCATAACTTTTCTCATGTTCAGAGCTTTTTATTGTATTAGCAAACTATCCCAATTATAGTTAATACTCATGTTTTACATAATTGTGGTGACCCTTTCAACCAAGCAGTATCGTGCTAGTTGATTTGTATATAGAATTAGATGATTCTGCTTGCCATTTAAAAAGAAGCTACACCGAATGAGTATTGGGGACCAGGATTTAATGCTTTCCTATCCAGTGGGGCCAATTAAGCATCTCTCAAACGTCTTGTTTGAACTCAGAGAGTCTTAAAAGTCTTTCTTTTAAAAGGGCAGTAGGG